>NW_026856401.1:0-33732 GCF_026571515.1 Ruditapes philippinarum
AACAGACAAACAGAAATAAATACGCACACACACACGCACCAACACACACACACACACTAACGCACACGCACACGCAGAAAGAAAGAAAGAAAAAAAATAAGAAAGAAAAAAGAAATAATGAATCAATAAATGAATAGTGTCAGAACAGATTCGTTTGACGTGATGCACAATTTGTACTTATATGCTAAGCAATAGTTTGTTTTAAGCAAAATAAATCTTTATTATAATTTTCATATCATAGTCATATTTTATTTAAAGGTTAATTTACTTATTCACATGTTGTAAGTTATCCAGAACGCGATTTATAAATTACCGTTGTATATGCAGACACATTTTTATCGTTCTTTCCTAGTCAATCATAAATCAGAGCAAGCAGAATTAAACCTTATAGTAGTATAGGGGTCTCTTTGGCGCCACGAGTGCGCATGCGCGGCGGCCATGTTGTTTTCTATTAATAGTAACTCATTTGCATAGAAGAAATGACCTCACTACACAGGCGCGGCGGCCATGTTGAATAACAGACGCGCGGCGGCCATTTTGAATTCTATTTTAAGACTGACATCATCACGTTATAGATAGAAACGCGAATAAAAAAATATCTCCCGGAAGTATACGGAGCTGACTCGTATACACGATTTAGGGCTTGAATCGCGCACATTGAGGGTCAGGTGCTCGGCCCTAAACGGAGAGATGACAAGATAAAACAAAGAAATAAAAAATTTATCTTATTATCAAAACGTATCAAGTAGTATAAGTAAATGAATTGTTTATAATAAAAAAAGTAATTATAACATATTTAAATATCATATAGATTTATCCATACACGAATTGAACCTATTTTAAAAAAAAAAAACTATATTGATGCAAAAATAAATATATAAAACGAAACCCGATCTTAGGGCTTGAATCGCGGACATTGAGGGTCAGGTCCTCGGCCCTAGACGGAGAGATAATTAACATCATGAAAGATAAAAGAAATGTTTGTAAATAGATACGTGCTTAACATTTATAAATAAAAAACAAATAGTTTTTTAATAGGTTCAAAATAATATTTATAAAATATAACTCGTTTACTTACCTACATTTAGTAAGGAAATGACTGTCATAGCGTAACGTTCTTGTAGACTGCGCATGATCTATTTTTAGTCGCGGTATTTCACAACCACCAGGAGCTATTTCATCAGCCCCACGCGGGTGTCAATGAAAGAAAAAGGCATTAAGTACAGTCGCCGCTCAGTCTAGATTCACAATACCTAGCGGAACTATTTGAACAAAAACCCTTTATCCTTCGTTACTAAATATAACTTTTTATTAATCACAAAAGAATCTATTATCCTTTCAAACGCAGCGACCGTCAAGTACAGTCGCCACTTAGTTAGTCGGTTAGATTTACAATACCTAGACAGGAACTATTGTTGTTTTTAAACCATTTTTTTTAAACAAAAACCCTTTATCCTTCGTACTAAATATAGATTTACAGAAAAATGTATTATTATATAGATCTATTTTTACTGTTTCTTGAGATAGGAGAGTTTCAATTATGGGCAGACAAAATCACTCATGCGGAAAAACGCGCATAACTTTTCGTTTATGAAGAAACATAGTCTGTTTGTTATCAAATTGAAGGTCTTGACGAGTTACATTTCTGACGCTGGCGTAGTAAAGTTCTACTGGAAGTCAAAAATCACTCCATGCGTAAAAAATATATTATTTTTTTGGTTACATAGAGCAACCGATCCGATATGATTTAATTGTTGACTACAATTGAAAGAACAGTTCATTAACCTTTAATGTTCACCCATTGTCGATTCGATTTTCAGCCGTTTTTGAGTTATGACGCAGAGAAGCGATTTAACCCTAAATTGCAAAGTCAATAAAAACTTACAATGTTTCCAAATCATTCGTCTCCGTCGCGCTGATAAAGAAAAATATAGTTTTATGGGTTTCAGCTTTTTACCGTATTTTGTTGTAATCTCGAGTTTAATCACCGGAAGTGAACGTCACAGAAAATTTCAAAATCGATTTCTTTCGTTATTACTTGACCAAGTATATACGTGTTGGTATCGTTGGAAGCATTTTACCACACCTGTTACCTGGACGCTATTTAAAAAGCCATTGGACCGGAACTGAAATTCACTGAAGCGTTTAAAAACGTGTTTTCTTACCACGCTGGACCTGATCTTAGGCGTGTTTGGTATCAAATGAAATGATGCTCAACGCTCTTATTATGAATACGGACATAAAAATCGAAATTAAAATCACTCATGGTTAAAAAATCATTAAAATAACTAAAATAAGCTTACCCCCAGTCTTTACTCCTCGCAATCTAAATCAGGAAATGAATGAATCCGCTACGGTTAATCGTATAAATGGAGTAAAAGAAGGCGATTCTGAATTAGTACTGGATAATGACAGTACTTTGCACATTTTCATTGTCAACTGCAACTAATTTGGATTATTGGGACTAGTTTGTCTTGTATTAGGGGCCATAGCAGTAGCATAAGGCGTATTCTAGGGAATAAATAAAAAACAAAACACTATGGTAATTTATATTTTATTCCATAACAGAACATTGTTTTTAAAACTAGTGATATCTTGTTTTGTCACTTCTTTTTTCTAATTAGTTTCTATCATTTTAGGACACTACTTGAACGATCATTGTGCTTCTTCTGATACGGATTCAATTCTTGACGATGTTTTTCAAAGTCTTTCCCTGATATCGATGACATAGTAATGCGCTAGTAAGAGGCCGCAACACATTAGACGAAAGTTGTTGAGTATTGGCACGTAGTTTCTGAGATATTTCTTGTTAAGGTATCTTATTCAAATCCCACGCCATTAAGCTTTCTGGACTATTTCCAACCGAGTCGAAATATATTCGTTAAAGGTCCATGTCTAAGGAAAATAGAAAACTACCACAATGTTTTCCCGGTCCGTTACTCGTATCTGTGTTTGAAATTCACAAATCTTCCGTTTTGTTTACGAATTTCATTCAGCCGCACACACTGTCACTGGTTATCTATTCAATTATATTTCTAGCTGGTACATTATCCATTTTAGAAAGTGAACCGAGTCCAGTCAATAATCCGTTTTACGCTTCTTAGGTGCCGACGTTTCTATATTGGAATTCACGTTAATCGTTTTTACATTCCGGACTTTGCCATCTTCAACCGCTTTGAGCCACGGGGCTAACCATATTAACCACAGGGCGTTGTGCATTTTGAAGCTTTCTCTTCCGTTTCTTTAAGCTTTTTCTCCGTTTCTTTGAGCTTCGTTTCTAGTGTCACGCGCAAGCCTTCTTACCGCGAAATTACCGCCTACCTTATAATTGTACCGGCCTCTTATGATCGGGTGTTCACGTAACCGTCTCTCAAATCTTTAAAAGTGCTGATACCCATTTTATCTGGGTCATTTATATACGGCGACCCATTTTTGTTGTTTATTATCGTACACCTCTATGGAACCCATGTTGTTGTTTTTGAAAGGTAAAGGAGCAAAGATCATTCTTACGATATTTTTATTTTTTCATCTGATTTGTGATCTTTCATTGTCATCATCTTTATTATTCTCACCATTAAAATCCTTGGATGTCCGTGATTAGGCCATAACGCCCTCAAACTCGGTCTTTTCTAAGTTTAACGCTTGTCGGATTGATTCTTCAATGCGTCATTGTCGTGCTGATGTCTAAGTTTCTTCGCTGACTGGAGAATTTGTTGCTGAGTGGGGTCCTCTTTGTAATGCGTAAAAGTCAATCAGAAATGGGCATAATTTTGTCTCATCTTCTTTCTTCAAATGTGGCAACGCGTCATTAGCAGTGCGAGCACTAGCCCTCATCAAAAGGAGTACTTCGTTGATCTATGTAACTGTTTTAGCCCGTCTTTAAATTGTTGCTTTACAAGACTGTCGTAAAGGCTTTTTGAAATCTTCTATCCCCATATGTCATGACGTTTGCGTTCTTCTTTGAGCTCTTCTTTTATACGCTTACCAGGAGTCCCATAAAAAAAAAGTTGTCTCTTTACACCTCTTCACCACCCTCTATTATGTCTTTATCATATTCATCCATCTGCATCTTCATCATCATTTGCATCTTCATTATCATTCATCATCATCATCATTTATCGTCGTTTGTCAAACGAAATTACCTTCACCGTGTAACTGGTTTTCTCCGGAGGTATAATCCATCCGTTTTCTAAGTTCAGGATTGTTGGCCTCAAAAATGTGTCATTACGTAAACGATTTATGTTCAGGTGTACTGGATTAAGATCTATTACCAAATACCGTAACGTTTTCGACGTAGCTTTGTTCGAACGTTTCAATAAAAATGGCACTTGATGTGGGATATATTCTTTGGCCAATGTCGCCACTTGCTTGTCTGTCGATAGGATTATTGGAACAATAATTCAGGTACTGGGTATTTAAAGATATGTCCCGCAAGCTTTTCCTTGTAGGAAATAAATTCTGGGTGAGATATTATAATAGATATGTTTTGTTGTGACTGCCCTTAGGTAAAAGATCAGCGTAATTCTTTGATCGCATTTGGCTTCTGTCTTAAATCGTCAAAAACAATTCAAGTTCCTTTTACGGTATTAATATACTCTTGACTATATTAAGTAGTCGGGGATACCTCGTACAAATTCTTATCCAGCGGTATTCTACGTTGAAGTTCATCGTACAGAGGCTGCCATTGCCACGTTAAACACCATATGATGCGCTCTGGTGGCGGATTTTACTAGATCGGATAAAAAGCAGTGTTTTAGTCCATTCAGTTTTTTCCAATACACTAGGCCCGGAGACGACCATGGAAAATGGGTGTTTGAAAATTCATCTTTTCTGAAGTGTCCCTATGAGTGGAATTTGTGTGCGATAAAGAATCACTTTTAACAGTGTCATCACTCCCATGTACATAACGTTTGATGGTCTCAGGCATGACGTCACGTCTTGAGAAAGATTGCTGGCAAACAGAACACTGATTTCATTATTAAAGTGGTTCACAGAAGTACACTGCGGTATTCTTCCATCTATTGCATTTATGATCATCCTTCTTACGCTGTAGGACAGTTTTCTTTGTGATGGGGCGGCGGTGGATGGTGGCGGTGGCGGCGGGTGGACGGTGGCGGTTGCGGCGGCGGTGGCGGCGTGGCGCGGCGCAGGTGGCGCGCGGGCGGTGGCGGGTGACTAAAAGAATTACACTCTTTAATTTATTGTAATCTCTCCGCCTACAATATAAACGGAAAAATGTATTTACTTATTATACTTTACTCTTTCCGGTAGTGTCATGACCTTGTCTATACTTGAAGTAAAACCTCTTTAGGCTTATCCACTGAAGTTAGGTTCAAGTCTATGCCGCGAATTGTAGCCGTTCCATTAATGAACTCTCTAATATCTAGGATAATAATTAGCCTGACTGCACACTGTAGCATATAAATTGTCTGAAGATGAAACTGCTTCAACAAAAGTACATACAGTTTTGGTTCAAGTTTTGGTCGTATGTTTCCATCGTTGGCTGGTACACCACAATCCGAGTACACGTAAATCAAGAAAACAGGTATAGTTACACATCAAGGCAATCACAATAATCCCTATCCATTTGATAAAGTTTAAATGAAAATGCAGGGATGTGTTTCGAAATGAAACACTTTCCTCAACGTCAACATTTTTCCAAGAATTTGACGCATTGTCATAGCCAATCATTAAGTGTTTCTGGTTGCCAATTACCGCCGCTAGAGTTCTTGAAGTTCAGAATGACGAAAAGGGGCTAAAGTGCTCTCTTATATACTCTCCACTGGGCAAGTCATATCTATTTTTTGGTAAGAACGTCATCTTTCTTCCATTTTAATTGGTTGATAAAAAAATAGCAATAACCGGTTTAAACCTGTCGTAACTGGACCGAAAACGATAGGCTATAGTAACTTGTCATAAATAGTTTTGATAGGCAAGGAGTAAGACTAGGGCGTAAGCTTATTTTTAGTTATTTTAATGATTTTTACGCATGAGTGTTTTTAATTCGATTTTAGTCCGTATTCATAAAGAGCGGCTTTGAGACATTTCATTGATACAAACACCGCCTAAGATCGGTCCAGGCGTGTGGTACAGGAAAAACACGTTTTTACGCTTCAGTGATTTTCAGTTTCCGGTCCAATGGCTTTTTAAATAGCGTCAGGTAACAGTGTGGTAAAATGCTTTCCAACGATTACCAAACACGTATATATTCGGTCAAGTAATAACGAAGAAATCGATTTTTTTGAAATTTCTGTGACGTCACTTCCGGTGACTTTAAACTCGAATTACACAAAAACGGTAAAAATAAACCCATTAAAACTATATATTTTCTTTATCAGTGCGACGAGATGAATCGATTGGAAAACAGTTGTAACGTTTTTATTGACTTTCGCAATTTAGGGTTTAAAATCGCTCTTGCGTCATAACTCAAAAAACGGCTGAAAATCGAATCGACAATGTGGGTGTACATTAAGGAAAATGAACTGTTCTTTTCAATGGTAGTCAACAAATTAAAAATCATATCGGATTCGGTTGCTCTAGTAACCAAAATATATATTTTTACGCATGAGTGATTTTGACTTCCAGTATGAACTTTACTATCGCCAGCGTCAGAATGTACTCGTCAAGACCTTCAATTTGATAACAAACATGACTATGTTTCGTTCATAAACGAAAAAGTGATGCGCGTTTTTCCGCATGAGTGATTTTGTCTGCCATATTGAAAACTCTCCTATCTCAGAAACAGTAAAAAGATAGATCTATATAATAATACATTTTCTGTATCTACTGGCAGAGATCTTTCAAACGGCATATAAATCTAAGGGTTTTATGAACTTTAAAAAAAAATGGTTTAAAAACCTCGTTTCTTCAATTTCATTGGCTAATCAAAAATAGCAATACCGTTTAAACCTGTCGTAAACTGGACCGTTTAACGATAGGCTATAGTAACTTGTCATAAATAGTTTGATAGGCAAGGAGTAAAGACTGGGGGTAAGCTTTATTTTAGTTATTTAATGATTTTTACGCATGAGTGATTTTAATTTCGATTTTAGTCCGTATTCATAAAGAGCGGCTTAAGACGTTTCATTTGATACCAAACACGCCTTAGTTCGGCAGAATCTGTATAATTGATGCGTTGTAAAAATAAAACCATCTTCATTGGTCCATATTTCAATTAATTCATCCCCTCCGGTTTATCAACCGTAACAAAAAAGGTCCGTCAATTCTATTAATCTTTTGTGATTAATGAAAAGCTATATTTAGTAACGAAGGATAAAGGGTTTTTGTTCAACATAGTTCCGCTAGGTATTGTAAATCTAGACTAAGTGGCGACTGTACTTGACGGTCGCTGCGTTTGAAAAGGATAATAGATTCTTTTGTGATTAATAAAAGTTATATTTAGTAACGAAGGATAAAGGGTTTTTGTTCAACATAGTGTCGCTAGGTATTGTGAATCTAGACTGAGCGGCGACTGTACTTAATGCCTTTTTTTTTCATTGACACCCGCGTGGGGCTGATGAAATAGCTCCTGGTGGTTGTGAAATACCGCGACTAAAAATAGATCATGGCGCAGTCTACAAGAACGTTACGCTATGACAGTCATTTCCTTACTAAATGTAGGTAAGTAAACGAGTTATATTTGTATCAATTATATTATTTTGAACCTATTAAAAAACTATTTTTTATAAATTAAAATGTTTAAGTACGTATCTATTTACAAACATTTCTTTTATCTGTCATGATGGTAATTATCTCTCCGTCTAGGGCCGAGGACCTGACCCTCAATGTCCGCGATTCAAGCCCTAAGATCGGTTTCGTTTTATATATTTATTTTTGCATCAATATAGTTTTTTTTAAAATAGGTTCAATTCGTGTATGGATAAATCTATATGATAGTTAAATATGTTATAATTACTTTTTTATTATAAACAATTCATTTACTTATACTACTTGATACGTTTTGATAATAAGATAATTTTTTTATTTCTTTGTTTTATCTTGTCATCTCTCCGTTTAGGGCCGAGCACCTGACCCTCAATGTGCGCGATTCAAGCCCTAAATCGTGTATACGAGTCAGCTCCGTATACTTCCGGGAGATATTTTTTTATTCGCGTTTCTATTTATAACGTGATGATGTCAGTCTTAAAATAGAATTCAAAATGGCCGCCGCGCGTCTGTTATTCAACATGGCCGCCGCGCCTGTGTAGTGAGGTCATTTCTTCTATGCAAATGAGTTACTATTAATAGAAAACAACATGGCCGCCGCGCATGCGCACTCGTGGCGCCAAAGAGACCCCTATACTACTCCTTATTTTGTTTTCAAAAATACATAAGATGTAATTTGAAAGTTTTCATGCTTTTGTTTATATCAGCATTTTGAATGTTCCCTATGCGATTGGCATGGTAAGCATTTGTGGTAGTTGACGTTAAGATAATCACGATTTCTTTATAATCCAATGATAAGTAGATTACAATGACGACATTTCTATGTGTTATTTTAATTTATGATATTTTTTGTCATTATGCGTAAGAGGGTAAACAAGTCATTTCATTATTTTACAGTCTTTCCAGTTTTGTCACGAACAGACTTAATATAACATAGTCGCAATTGTCAACTATGCTATACTATACTTTGTTTGTTTGTTTGTTTGTTTGTTTGTTTGTGTTTAGGTTTGTGTTTAGGTTTAGGTTTAGCAACTTTATATCATTTTGCAGTGAAACATCAGCTACATAAACAGTACACTGTACGGATAAGCTGCATGCCTCCAGATGAGCAATAAATCAAGAAAAGTAAAATCATAATGATACGGAATGCTATAAACGACAGCCTACTGTTTACTGTCAACTGCCTACTGTCAACTGCCTACTGTAAACTGTCAACATCTTACTGTCAATTGCTTACTGTCAAAAATGTATAAAACATTTTCAATTACAGTCTGAAATGTATAAAGCGCTCTATAACGATAAGGAAGAATAATATGCCTAATGCATACTGGCACCTGCTTAATGCTTACACTGTTAATTGATAAATGCCAACTGTCACACCGGCCGATTAATGCCTGAATATGAATGTCGCCGTTTTAGTCCTTCTTCAAATGTGGTGTTTATATGTTACAATGGGGTACCTTTTGAAACATAGATGAAGGCTGACATTGACTGAAATGACCTTATTTGGGAAACATTACATTTATGCTAATTTCCATAAGTTATAATTTTTAATCCACAATAATGATATGTATTTTGTAAGTGTTTGTCGTAATTATATTGCTGATTATTATTATTATTATTATTATTATTATTATTGTTATTATTATTATTATTATAACTCTCGTGTTATTTAGCAAAAAGATAGGTATATATCTTTGCAGGCATCAGAAACTTTTCCAAATCATAGACCTGTATAACTGATAAAAATGCTATCAAACCAAATATTACCAGTTTTTTCTATCATTAAATTTTGTTCTCTAATTATATGCTACCAATCATGAATAATTTCTTAATGAAAACGTACACGAACAAGCTTGTAGGAGATAATTATTTAAACTCATTTACCATATACATATTTGTAACATGTATATTATAATATTTGTTCCTTAAATGATTATGATTCTACCCTATAACTATAAAGCTTTATAATGTTATTTTCGACAGGGGGCCATATTATGCCATGAACGTCGTTGTTATACATAAAAATTACAATGGTCAATTATAAGTTAGCGTTTTTGAAATAATTCTTAAAGTGAAGTTTTGTTCAAATATAATCCAGGACATGGTTGCTTAAAACATAGATATATCTTCAATGATTTGAAAATGGATATTCATATATTCGTAGAAGTTTAGACAAAACAATTTATTCCAGTGACATCTTGGAAATTCTAGGACCAGTTGTGTAGTCTGATAAACGTTCTGGGAGAGTATACCAAATTTATGAACCAAATCATACATGGAACCGTTTAGTTCTATCTAAAAAAAGTTAATACTTGTTCTGGTGATGGTAATACCTTAATTTTACAAAGCCTTAGATTTGACTCAGGAAAATGTTACTCTAGTAGAATCGACAGAAGTATGATGACTAACATGTCAATTATTGTATAATAATTTGGAAGTCGATGCATAATAAAACCATCGAAAGATCTTTTGAGTAACGTGGGCATTACTTATACAAAGTAATGTTAGTATCTGTATAAAGTATAATGGACTTCGATATCCTGAATTTAAGTCCATGTAATGCCTTTTGCATATTATGTCTTAGTTTTTGCATATTGCCTGTGTTAGATTCTACTTTATAACTGGTGGTAAAGGCATAAAAATCACAGGATAAGAAAATTGACTTAACAATACATTGCCGGACGTCCGTCTTTTTATTTTATTGTCTAAAGAGAAGAGTGTTCAGGCTAACTGGTAAAGTTGTTTTGAAGAAATATATTCTGTTAACTTGCCAGAAATTGGAGCTTCAAATGTATTTCTAAAGTTTCTTTTGGTACAAATAATATAACATTATCTTCATCTTCCTAATACATACTTTTCGCGATCCCATAAATTTAAAATTGATGAACTAAGACGCTTTTTAAATGTGGACAATGTTGAATATTATTACCAACATGGCCATGTAACAACATTCAACAAACACAGTTTGCTATATGGTTAACATATATATAACAACCATGTGTGTTTAATTTGCATATCACAGTAATGTACACTTATCATTTTACTTTTTCAAAATATTGTTTTTCCGGGGACTTTATTGAAAACAAAAACAAACTTACAAGAAAATTTTGATATTTTATTTTCAAAGAACTTTTTTTACAATTAAATCGAAAAACAAAATACACTTATTAATTATAACACCACATAAAAAGTATGTTTTGTCCCAAGAATGAGACCTGTTAGCTAATATTTTCTTGTAAACAACATTATTTAAAATAAAAATTATGAGACACATGAAAACTAACCAACCTGTATCTATAAAAAAATGTTTGCAATATTTAAAAGTTCTGTTATGAATAACATTATTTTTATGATATTATATCAATGTAAATATATTCTGCATTATACAGTGATATACACCAAATAAGATTGGTGCTTAAAAATGCTCCATATCTATATGTTCACTATCACGATTAGAACTGTTTACTTATTTGCCAAGAAATAGTAATAATTCATTGGATGATTCTGGCAAATACGAAGGCAGATTTGCTCATTGATTTCATGTGCGGTAACTGTAAAAAATATCACCCTAAAAGTTCACTTTAAGTGTGTTTGTCAAGAAATAAAACAGATAACATACTTATTAAAAAAATATTTAAAAAAAGAATTTTAAACAAACACGTCAAAATTTATATTGCAAAGTTAACATGATCATTTTGTGTATCGCAAAGCTTTGTTTTTCAGTAAGTAAAAATAATTAAAAACTATAGATTTTCAATAGAACAATTTAATTTAATAAACAAGAGGATAACGATGGCTTTTTGTAAAGTAAAATAAGCTGATCTAAACTAGAATTGATCACTTAATGTTTACACTCTTAAAATATCAATGAAATATTGAACTTTTTTTAGACAATTTGAATACAGCAAGGTTTGTCTTTTTTATGCTTTCAGAAGCCGAGGTTAACTCGTCTAAATGAACAAATACATTTATGTAGTCCTCTTCATTTTCCATTGTAATTTCAATATTTTCACACAGGTGTTTTGGTACTGTTACTTGTCTGTGAAGTCAAATTTGGAGTAAGATAAAAGTATATACGTTGTTCATCCTTAGAAAAGTTTCTGTCAGATTTATCCTCCATTGTACTAGAATAAAATTGAGTCTATAATTAACCTTCAAAGCACATATCTTTAAAACATTAAATATCAAGTGTACATTCAACTTTACAAATTGTACTATATAGCATCTAATAAGGAATAACACAATAATACTCTACAACTAACAGCCAATAAACTGAACCAAAATGACTCACACATTTTTGCGACGGACGCACCCTCATGCGCGTTCAGAGCTATGTCATTTTCACATGGGATTTCATCGGCTACATTCGAGCAAGTGTCCTCAACCGAATAACAGCCCAAGAAATAGTAAATGCATTTGATCCTATAAAACTCCCATACTTTGGCGGGATATCTTAAAAGCTTCCATATTTAGCCTTTTCAATTTCAAATCAAGGTATCCAAGTTAAAATATGAACGTATATGATTGATAAAAACGTTATAGCCCCGTAGTATTATTGCGCAATATGCAAATTAACTGCTGAAACGATTTACCGCTGTCGAAAAAGTAGGACAGCAAATTATGCTATAATTAAGGTGTTAGCTCAATAGTTCCTAGACATTATAAGAAGGAAATAAATATTTCTCATTTAAACAAAACATTTTGATTCACAGATCAAAAGTTTTTCGTGACTCAGCAATTCTAGAATATCTGGCGCAATAATAAAAGAAGAACTCTTTTCGTGACGTTGTACCGCGGGTTTAGCTGAATATATGCTAGCAGTTGTCAATAAATTAGACTACAGTACAATAGGTTAGTATTATAAATAGTTATTTTTGAAAATGCAAGTAGCAAGAGAGTTTTTCAACACTAATCTTTATTGAAGAAAGCTATAATATCAGTTCTATTTCCGATGCTTGTGTTTTATTGACATAATTTTCTAGGTCACAATATGAGCTAACTGTGATAGATTATAATAGCCTTCGATCTGGAGATAACACTATTCTAAAAATAGATTTTACCAAATCACCACTCCATCACCTGTGCTGACTTTCGGACTCCTTTAAAGTATTGCATGTAAACAAAGTAAATATCCGCTGATTTATTACATGTATTATGTGTACTCCGAAATGATGGAGTGGTGATTGGGTAAAATCTATTTTAGAATAGTGTTATCTGCAGATCGAAGGCTATTATAATCTATCATAGTTAAGTCATATCGTGACCTAGAAAATTATGTAAACAAAACACAAGAATCGGAAGTAAAACTGATATTATAGCTTCCTTCCATAAATATTAACAAGGGTGGTTAAGTGTTAAAAAAACTCTCTTGTTAGTTGCATTTTCAAAAATAAATATTTATAATACTAACCTTAGTACTGAAGTCTAATTTATTCACAACTGCTAGCATATATTCAGCTAGCCCGCGGTACAACGTCACGAAAAGAGTTCCTCTTTAATTTAATAATGCGTCAAATATTCTAGAATTGCTGAGTCACGAAAAACTTTTGATCTGTTAATCAAAATGTTTTGTTTAATGGAGAAATATTTATTTCCTACTTATAATTTCTAGGAACTATTGAGCTTAAACCTCAATTATAGCATAATTTGCTGTCCTACTTTTTCGACAGCGGTAAATCGTTTCAGCAGTTAATTTGCATATTGCGCAAAAATACTACGGCACTTAAGCGTTTTTATCAATCATATACGTTCATATTTTAACTTGGATACCTTGATTTGAAATTGAAAAGGCTAAATATGGAAGCTTTTAAAGTATCCCGCCAAAGTATGGGAGTTTCATAGGATCAAATTCATGTACTATTTCTTGGGCTGTTATTCGGTTGAGGACAATTGCTCGATTGAAGCCGATGAAATCCCATGTCTAGATGACATAGCTCTGAACGCGACAAAAAAGCGACATTGAATTTATAATAGGCAGTCTGTTTCGCATTTAAAATAAATTAAAGAAAAAGTGAAGAAACTAGCGTGATTTCAACCAACCTCGTAATAAGTATGTACATTATGATACTTACTGATTCAAGATAATTTTGAACGTCGATGGAGGTACAAATTGTCATTAATCTCTCCACTGCCTTATTTTCTTTATTTTTCTTCCCGCCTTTTCCTTTTCCTCCCTTTTCATCTCCCTTTATACCGCCTTTATTACCCTCTTTCTATAAAAGTTAAATAAAAAGAAGGATGTTTATTATTCACATAACGTTGAAAAAAAATCCAATTTAAATAAGTAAATTATTAACATTTATATATAACCTGTGAAATTTAATAACTGGTGTTTATCTTCTTATCATATAACAGGTAGCAACTTATGTACATATCAAGTACTTTGCAAAGTGACTGCTTTCTCAAACCTGCAATAAACTTGTCGGTAACATGAATCTTGTTTAATAAATATATGATACACGAGTTGGAATTGTATAAAGACTGAAACGAGAAAAAGTGACCAAGTGCAGAAAAATGTAAGAAAACGGCATAATCGTTTAAAAAATGTAATATTTGAACGAATGGCATTAAAGTGTTTGTAAAACCGGTATAACATTGAAAACAAGCGATGCAGCGTGCTTGAACGACGCTATGACATTAAGGATATATCAAGTCAATTCTTCTATGAATATATAATTCATGTTACATGCACCAAGACACGACAAAAGCTAATACTACAAATACCGCAAGCGTTTCGATGGCCTCTTCTTCCTCAGTATGTGCTAATATATCGGTACATGTCGCATTAAATTGTGTAAACACATCATCAAATTTTGCTTCAGTGTTTTCTATATCTCCTTTTTCAAGATCTTCACAGAGTTCAATATACTGCTCAAGGAGGCTCTTGTCATACTTCTTTCCCTTTTTCAGAGCAATTTAAGATATAATTGAATCTTTAATGCATAAAAATACACATTTTATACACAAATAATGGCTATTCATCAATACAATCAAGTTAACAATAATCCGATTTTCATTTTAAATCATTATTATGTCAGCGTTGCTTAAACCACTAAACATCAAAAATGACAATATTTTGCCTACTTTTTTTTGACGTTTTATTAGTAGAGGTTTTAACATGGTGCAAGTGTGTCTTTAGTCCATATTGGCACACGCCCTCGGGCAAATTTGAACCAAGTATGCCAATGTAGACTACAGGCACACTTGCCCGATGTAATGACCTCTTTATTGCATATGTTCCGCAGCAATGTTTAAGACTTTCTTTTTTGTATTATGGTTTTACATACTTTCCACAAAAGCATAAATGTCAGCTGACTGCCCTTGTTGTGAATAAATTATCTCAATCCATCAAGCGATTCACCAAGGATTTTAACGTCCTCTCGACGGCATTTTGTTTGCGATGCCGTTGTCAATAACGTAACGTGTATACGCGCGGACGTTCTGCCGTCACTAGACAACAGGTACCTGATGACCGGAAATAGCCTCAATATGGGATTTTGGCACACTTGGCAAGTGCGCCAATATGGCTTATTGACACACTTGCTCAAATACTGGATTTTCGCAAGTCATATTCAAAAACAAGAAACGCATTTTTATTACTAATTATAGCAACATATGCAATAATGTGCATTACGTACTAACCGACATCAGTTTTCATCAGAAGCATTATTACACAATTGTAACCAAGTTGAAATATAAAAGCCAAATTTTCCAAATGAATAGTCTGATTAAAAGAGTATTTAAATTAGATAATCGGGCAAGTGTGCAAATTCTTAAATTTTCCCCGACATTTTCGTACATTTTTCGAGAGATTTCAACAAAACTTTTGTGTCCCGGCGCATGTTGTCGGAATTTTGTAATTTGTTATTTTGCGCAGTAAAAAAATGTTTGTTGTCTTTTCAAAACAAGTTATGCTTGCAGAGGAAAATGTTTTTATAGATTTCCCGTTTGAAAATATTTTTCAATAATACAATGGTAGGATACTACGTCATCGCGCACCTGCAAAATGCCTACATTTGGATAGGTTTTTTTTGTAAACATCCGTCGACTACCTAGATTAGTCCTGAAAACGGGATGCATTTCTCTATTCTTAAATGCTCCAATCCATTTGAACCCCGAATCTAAATATATCGTTTTCAAGGCAGAAACTAATGCGGTTTTTTTTGTTTTGCTTTGGTTTTTTGTTGTTTTTTTTGTTTTTTTTTTTTTTTTTGTGTTTTTTTTTTAAATTTATCATGTTCTGAAGCCAATCTTTGGTGCGCCACATTATTTCAAATTCTCAAACGATTTCTTAAAATAAAAAATATTATTTCCATCTTATTATCGTAGTATTGTCGTAGTATCCTACCATTGTGAAACATTCAAAATAAAGTTAAGGCAAAAGAAGGGTAGACATGTGAATAAGATAATTACAATGCATGATCAATACAAACTATGACAACATTAACAATTTTATTATTATTTCATTGTGCTATGAAACTAATCATAAATTTTACAGCGTTCTGTTTAAATCTCCAAAGTACTATTTGTATACCTATGTTTTAATACAAACAATCAAAACAAAAACCGGTTGAACCGGGTGATACCCCCCCCCCCCCCCGAATAGGTTTTGGACATAGGTATACCTATTGTAGTGCCAGAGTTATGCCACAGATAAAGTTTAAAGTATTAAAATGAACATAGGGAAATAACTCCAAAATTAAGCAGGGCAGAGTAAGTATTCTTTTGCACTGCACTTCTATTTAATTACATCAATCTACCTATAAAGTTCCATGTTGATACATCTTATGGTTTCAGAGTTATGTGCCGACAAAGGTCAAAGTGTAAAAAAGGAACAAAGGGCAATAACTCAAAAATAGGCAAAAAGTCAAGGTTCTTTTGCACTGCACTTCCACTCAATGAGATCTTTATACCTAAAAAGTTTCATGTCTATATCTCTTATACTTTTAGAGTTATGTAATGGACAAACCGACAAAGTTCAAAGTGTAAAAATGAACAAAGGGCAAAACTCCAAAATTAGGCAAGAAAGAGTTATGGTTCTTTTGCAATGCACTTCTACTCAATGATTTCTTTCCATCTACAAAGTTTCATGAAATCGCACATAACATGTAGATGTAGTTTTTGAATAATGTTATATGTCACGTGATCAATGGAGAAAGCATGGGATTTACGAGCTTACAAATAGATGGAATTAAGTGTAAATTAAAATAAATTTTGGAATAACTTTTGGATAAAAAGGTATATTAACACATTTTCATCATGTCTGTGGAAACGAAAAATCAAAATAAAAAGCAAAATAAGAAGAAAAAGCGAAAACAAATTTCACCATTATTTGACATATGTGTTGAACGCACGGATGAACATACTGACCATTCTAAAACCGGGTCTAACTAGTGCGTCGATATCAGATTTGAACGATAGTGCGGACGACAATACACACAAACGTGTAAAGAACCAAAACCAAAACAATACACAACCAGAGTACTTTGTTTATGGTTCTCCATTAATTAACATGAATTATATGAGTAACATGACCAATATTGGATATTCACAACGGCTTTTCCAGGACAATACATGCAACCGTCACCAACTCAGTTCGGGATAACACCAGCTGCCACTCCACCTCAGTGGGCAATTGATATGATGGAAGACATTAAAATCATGTCAGATGACATAAAAAACATAAAAAACAAGTGTTTCTAAAAATCGATGGAATTGAAAAATCAGTTAATTTGATGACCGCTCAACTCAGTGATTTATCGATAAAAGTCAGTGACATAGACAAGCGGGTCAGTGATACGGAACAGCTCAACTCGTTTATTAATTCAGATACGAAAGGCAATCATTAGAATTGAGTACAACAACAACAGATGTGAACTCTTTAAGAAAAATGTAACTCTATGAAACATACTATAAAAAGCCCTTGAATGCACCAACGCTCAAATCCAAGCTAAGGTGGCCGAGAATGAAATTCCGTAGTATGAGGGATAATGTCATATTTTATGGCATATCAGAAACTGCACCAATCCCAGTCTTGTCTACACAAAGTAAAACACGGATACTTTCAACGGAGCTACAAGTGATGACAACATCGGCATGGAACCCTGACGAACAAGAAATATCACATATGGCAGCAAGTACAGACCTTGAAACGCAAGCGTGCGAGATTCTTGTCAAACAATTCATTAAGGACGTATTGAAAGTTAAAGCTGATAATATAGTGGTTCGACCGAGCACACAGGCTAGGCAATGATCGCAAATCCAAGAAACCTCGACCCATAATTGTGAAATTCCACTATTATAATGACCGGGAACGAATACGCAAGGCATCTTTAGGACGTAAAGACTACATGAAAGCAAATAATTTTGGAGTTGGGGTGCAGCTTCCAAAAGAATGGCGCGAAGCTCGACAAAAATTATATCCTATCTTTAACGCTGAGAAACGGAAGGGAAATATGTTAAAATTCATAGGAGAAAAGCTTTTCATCAATGGCATTGAATTTAAATCACAGTATACCAACAACACATCATAGGGAAGGTCGTGAAGAGAACCCACTTGATTTATTATCATGGAATGTCAACGGGTTAGTACGGAAGAAAATCGCTGATCCAGATTTTGTGGATTTAATAAAAAACATGACATAAAACATCTTAACTGAAACTTGGTTATCACAAAAAACACATTACAACCTGAATATTCAAGGATATAACGCACATCATTTGTACGGAAACAAACAAAAAACACATTACAACCTGAATATTCAAGGATATAACGCACATCATTTGTACGGAAACAAATCTCATAACCACACGTAAAGGACGCTACTCTGGTGGAATTACAATATATTATAAATCTGAATATAAAAATATTTATATAAAAACTTTATAGAAGAACATCAGTGTGGTATTATGTGGTTTAAACTATGTAAATCTATATTTAACTCTAATATCGGATGTATTTATTTTGCTGTACATATATTCCTCCTTTTGTTTCAAAAGTCATTAATCGCAATCAAGAAGATTTTTTTGAATTGATTGAAATAGGTATTGAAAAATATTGCATTCAAGGTCAAGTCTTTGTCACTGGCGACTTTAACTCTAGAACATCTAAGGAATCTGATTTTATAGTATATGATAGATTTTATAGATGATAATACTGATCTTATAGATAATGAGTACATATCTTAAATTCGAGCAAAACAAAACACAATATTAGATAATCATGGAAGACGATTAATACAAATGTGTAAGACAACAAATTTATTATATGTAACGGCCGACTTCACAGCGATAAGAATATAGGTGACTTTACTTTTATCGGTAATAATGGATTGTCAACAGTTGATTATTTTTAACACATCGGGTAAACTTTGATATGATATCCCTCTTTGATATTATGAAACGACCGAGTTTTCAGACCATAACGCTATACATATACATTTGCGATGTAACCACGCCTTCGTCCGAATCGTGATGACGTAGTACCGAATAGGCGAGTCGTATATTGCATGGGATAAAACGCTGTGTTGAATTATTTAGGATGACTTTAATAGATAACAAAACGAATATAGATCAAATCGTTGCAAAACTTACATTTGACAAGCGTTGAATCAATCGGTCGAACAGAATTCACAGTTTATATGCAAGAACATGCTTTCAGTGTTTTTTGGTAAAAACAGAAAATAAATAAGCCGAGTTTATGTAAATTTTCAAAAGAAAAAAAGAATGGTTTAATCAAGAGTGTTACAATGCCCGCAATGAAAATTCAATGTAGCGAAGAATTACTATTTAAGACATAAAACAACAGAAATAAAAAAATATTTATTGAAATAAAAAAAAAAATATAACAGTGTAAAGAATAAATGTAAAAAACTTTTTTAAACGTAAACGAGGGTAAACGCGTTTCAAAATTAGCAAGTTCAAATCCAAAGGCTTTTTGGAAGGACGTTTAATTGCAATATAAACAAAATAACGGGGTCAAATAATATATCTTTTGACGATTTTTATATGCATTTCAATAATTTATATGGAACGCAACCTGTGTCAGATTATAACTTTGAATGATCGACAAGAACAGATTGTCCAAATGATTGTTTAGATGCGTTATTCACTATCTCGGAATTGAAATATGCTGTTTACAGTCAAAATAATTCAAAAAGTCCGGGGTGAAGATCACTTGATGAGCCGAAGTATTTAAACACTCTTTTGATATTATTTTCCCTTTCTTACTTCAATTATATAACAAATTATTCACCGAAGGTATCTTCCTGAAACTTGGCAACAAGGCATAATAGTTCGATTTCGAAAAGGCGGAACAGCTGAAGCAAAAAAACTTTCGAGGAATCACAATTGAATAATATTTAATCTAAAATTTATTCTAAAATGTAATAACTAGGACTTACTAAATGGGCAGACGAAATTCAATATTAATAGATAACCAATATGGTTTTCAAAAATCAAAATCAACCCATGATTGTGTATTCATTCTTCATGCTATTATATCCGAACATTATCAATGAAAAAGAAGCTATATGTACATTTTAGACTGGGAAAAAATGTTTGATCGAAATAGATCGAGTAATGTGCGGCAAAAATTAATTACTGCAACGGTAAGCAACTAAACTTATGACAGCTTTTAAATCCATGTACTTAGTTGTAAAATCAGTAATTCGATATGAATCTAAGAATTCAGATCCGATAACATCCTTTATTGGAGTAAAGCAGGGAGACCCAGCTAGTAGCATACTCTGTTTTTTTTCCTAAATGATTATTGTAAGAAAATATAAATAGTAACTTAATGGTTATTTTAAGTATTGATGACGTAAAAATATTTTTATTATTGTTCGCTGACGACGGTGCATTATTTGCTTATGACCCTCAATCTTTACAGTCAATGTTAAATGATTTACAAACTTACTGTAGATACATGGAGACTTCGGTTGAACGTCAGTAAGACAAAATAATGATATTTGAAAACGGTCGTCATACATATATTGATTTTTTATATATGTAACTCGCGTATTGACATCGTTAGTCATTTAAATAATCTTGGTGATTCATTTGTTTAAAAACGGGAATTGAATCGCACGCAACAGAGAATCGCCTCAACCATGCTCAGTTTTTCACTTCACAATTTATTTATTGTTTACAAACCAATTAGAACTACCTGTATCCCAAAAAATATATCTTTTTATTCTCTTGTAATGTCTACTCTTAATTACTGTGCGGAGGTATGGGGTCATCACGCTGGACCAGATATTGAGATTGTACATACGAAATTTTGTAGGAAAGTTCTATGCGTAAAACGCTCAACAAAACGTAGATGCTCTATACGGCGAATTAGGAGGACACCAATGAATGTGTATCGAAAAATTATATTGATAAATACTTGGTTAAACTAATTACTTTGGATAATCAATCACTTCACTTATTTAAACTTATAATATGTTGATGAGGGATGCTGAATTAGAAAAATACATATAATGGTAATAACTGGGCTAGTCAGATTAAAGAAATACTTTATAATCACGGTTTAATGTACTTATGGCAAAATCAATTTAACATTTCAAATTAACGTAAATATGATTAAAAAACGGATATTGGATGTGTATTATCCAACAGTGGTAACTCATCAATAAATAACTCTTCCTCGTAATCGAAACGTATTGTTTATTTAAATATGAATAGTAAATTAGAAAGTTATCTCGACTTTATTCAGGAAACAAAGTTTTAGAATATCTTTAACGGATATTTAATATAGATATACTCAAATGATTTGGCAATAAACGCGGACGCTCTAAGTATTCCTAGACGGAGAGATATCTAGTTTATAAATAGATTAATACAATATATAGAATATCTACAAATTTTTTACTTAATATGTCCAAAATTTGAGAAATCGTAGTATATCTAAAACGTATTTATTATCCCTGCCTAACTATAAAAATATTCAAATATTGTTAAGTGAAACTAACCGAAAATATATAATCTATGTAAATTTATATATTATGCTAATGTTAAAGAAAAAAAACAAAATTCTTATATATAATAACTCTTCAGAATATATATAATATATATTTCTATAAACAAATAAGGATAAAACCCATACATTATCCATTGGTAATTTTATATACTTAAATTTGTTGCTATAAATATGTCACATGTTTTATGCAATAAATATATTGAATTGAATTGAATTGAATTTTGAGTTATGTCCCGGACAAAGTTCAAAGTGTAAAAATGGACAAAAGGGCAATCATTCATAAATAAGGCAAGCCGGAGTTATGGTTCATTTTGCACTGCACTTTTACTCAATAAGATCTACCTACCTACACAGTTTCATGTTGTTATTTCTTATAGTATTAGAGTTATGTCACGGACAAAGTTCAAAGTGTAAAAATAAACAAAGGGCAATTACTCCAAAATTAGGCAAGACAAAGTTATGGTTCTTTTGCACTACACTTCCATTCAATGAGGTTTATCTATCTACAAAGTTTCATGTTGATACCTGGACGGATGGACGGGTGTCCGGACGGACGGTCAAAGCGGCGGTTCGGGGAGAATAAAAATGACACAGGCACATGAATGGATAATTTTAAGACTAGTGTCATCGTTTTATAAAGCGAAGTAAAAACATCAACTAAGACATACTTACATTTGGCATTGCTGAAATCAGTATCACTAAACTTAGAACAACTACCACAACTATTTTAATATTCATCTGGAAAAAAAATCAAGTGAATATGAAAAAGAAGTGTTAGTTCAAGAGACAAATTAAAAGTATGATCTCCTGTTACTTTGTATTATAAATTAAAATTTATTAGACAGACTAAACATTCATAAACTCGTGATTTGAAGGCTAACTCACAAAAAAATGATAAAAGCAATACAATACATGTAGGCGATATTAAATAAGTGTAGGTCCAATACAGATTTTTTAGGGATGACAACGCCTATCGATTCCAGTACTCAAGTACTCAGTCATTCTTCCGATCAAATAGTCAATGCTCGAAATTTTACTTTGGACGTTTAACCCATTACCAGATATACACGCCTTTTAACGCCGTTTTTACCCCCCCCCCCCCCTCTTTTTTGTCTCAAATGATGAAAAAAATGCCTTATTTAGACCCCAATAGCTGTTTACTTGTTTTTGTTTAAATTAGTGACCACTTTTTCGGCGTCGTCCCCTATCCAAAAGATACATCAGGGGGTTGTCAGAAGAGGGATGTGCCCCTTCTGTTCGGGGGCTTAAAGGGGGACAGCCCCCTCATCGCCAAAAAGATTTTGTACTTATGAGAAGCTAAAAATGCCCCCAGATCGGTGTAACCAACGCTGACAAGCCTTTGACTCTATCTCTATCCAATTTAATGATGCAGCACTTTGAAATCAATTTTGATGGAAAAAATCAACGCAAAATAGTGATTTTTGGCAATTTTGAGATGTCCCCTCGTTATCATGATAACAGGAAATTTAAGACTGAGCATGTTGGTACAAAGACAATGGTCCAGTAAACATGTGTGTTAAGTTTGAGTGCTTAGTATTGTAGCAGATTTTATAGTTTTTTTTAATTTTCAGCAATTTGAACTTGTAACGGGAGACTTTTCAATGAAAACAGCCATTTTTCACAGAATGCTCATGCGGTAATGGTTAAGATGAATAACCATTTTTCATCTATCTTCCATTTCTGTCAAAGCAGTTACGAGAACGAAAACGGTGGTTAATTTATAAGAATGATGCGACAGCGACCGAATTTCGTTACTAATTTTGATACACATAACTGACTTGCACAAGAAACTCGAGGAACGTACCTTGAAAATAACAAATATATATATTAATCAATTATAAGGGTCCAAGTACTAGTAATCTATAACATCTTACTTTTTGAAAGAAATTAGCCATTCGAAACGGTTTAGAAATAAATCAGAATAAATTTCGGCCCGTTTTAGAAGTACCTCGGAATAAATTTCGGCAACGCACTTGTTATTTTGTAATGATTGGCCGAATATTATATAAGCGACGACATTGTTAACGTTATAATCTATTGCATACATCTACACTTCTACAACTATTAATTGGCTTGCCTTGTTATGACGCTAACCAGGGTTGTCAATAAACAAAATTTTCGCATATTTGCAATGATATTTTTCATTAAATCTAAGTTGACATTGGACATTTATTTAAGAAATTCTATTTTTTCACAATATTAATGTTTTCGATTTAAAAATATGAAGAGAATTTCTACCGAATACTCGCGTATCAATTGAACCTCCGCTCGAGTTTACGATTTACCTGTAACTGGTTGCAATCCCTAGAAGAGTCTTTACCTGTTAAAAACAATTATATCTATGCGAGACTCTGACGCGCATAGCATTTTTTTTTTTCAACAAGTTGAATTATATACGAATATTATATGATCTAAATATAGCTGCAATCTCATTGGTCCAAACAGTAGTCAACAGAACTTTTTATACAATCATATTCACTGGGTGTATTATCATATTCACTGGCTAAATTGGATTTTCCCAGTCTAAAAATAGATTTAGAGCATATATCGTAAACTGTTAATTACGCGTGTTTATCAAAAAATATTTTTTGCGTATTGTTCTTTATGGTATATTTCTCGATTAAAATATCATTAATTTACTATTTTAGTTAAAAGTTACACCGTAATGATGAGTATAAACTTGAATTTCTTTGTATGCGCAACGTTAGCGTAGTTGTTGCACGCCTTCCACGTGCGTCTTTTTTCCCGCGCTTCAACAAAACAAACAAAAGTTTGAAAGTTTCGCGCGTTTCGCTAGTACAAAATTAAATTTATAAGTTTGGGTGACCACGTGGCAAAAATGGACAATAAAGAGGGAGAAAATAATCTGTTGAGTAGAATAGATGGTCTAGTTTCAAACAAATTGTTGGAGTTTGAGACAACGATGACTAAAGCTCAAAAACGTATCTCAGAAACTCAGCTTGAAAAATTAAAGCTAAAATTGGATACATGTGACAATTATCAGTTTCGAAAGCGGGGAAACGAGGTACAGTTCAAGCTTAACAAGAAAGTGCTTGGAAGTTTGGCTGAAGCAAGGAACGAGCTCGAAAACTTGGTTTCTAGCGGATCGACTAAAGCGGAGAAAGCCACACAGAAAGTTATTGAAGGTATGGACACTTTAAGGTACCGTCAAAAAAAATGGCCGATTCTAGCGACCTAGGATGGCGTGTGGTTAAAGAATATGAAACGCATCCACTTGCAGCAGGATCCGATGACGAAAAGAAAATGTATCGAGCACAGCTGCAGGCGGATCGAAAAGCCAGCCAAGAAAGGCGTTTAAAGTCGAGGCGTTTTACCCCTTATCAAGGGATGCGACGGCTACAACGTCTGCTCCAGTTCCAGTTGGCGTTCGGATTCAGACACTCGGGCGAAAACAAGGGCTTTGTTTCCGGTGCGGGAGGCCGGGTCATTGGCAGGCAGATTGCAAGGTCAAGGTTACATAGGCGAATGATTCAAGTGTTAGCCAGTTAAGTAAATTTTCTTGTTCAGAAAAAATATCCGATTTTGTTTAAATAAAAGAGCAAACTTTTAACAGTCAAAGTACAAGTAATGTAGAAACAAGAGTTATGACCCCTGTTGGTCGACTTAGAGATAATTTTACACATTGGAAAAGGGCAAATGCAGGTAATTTCAAAATAGACGTTATCGAAAACGGCTATAAAGTACCATTTAAAGTAATTCCTGAAAAGGTTTTTTAAAGAACAACAAATCTGCTAGAGATAATGCTCAGATTGTAACATCTGAGATAAATAAGCTGTTGCAAAAAGGTTGTATATCCGTGGTGAAAAAGGTTCCAAATGTTGTTATTCCATTAACAGTAGCATTTAACAGGTCAGGTAAGCCGCGTTTAGTACTAGACTGCAGGCATATAAATATGTCATTGTTTAGATATAAATTTACTTTTGAGGATCAGTCGGTTGCTAAGCAACTGTTTAAAAAAGACAATTTTCTATGTTTGTTCGATTTAAAGAGCGCCTATCACCATATTATGATATTTGATTCTCATCGTACCTTTTTAGGTTTTGAGTGGGATGGACAGCTTTATGTTTTCCACGTTTTATCGTTTGGTATTTCTGTAGCAGGTTACATATTCACTAAGGTGATGAGAGCTGTTGTGAAACACTGGCGTTCCAAAGGACAAAATATTATATTTTTCGTGACGATGGTCTGGGCGGAGACTTGACATTTGATAAAGCTTTGTCTTTAAGTCAATTTATTAAAGCTGATTTACAGCTGTTTGGTTTTCTTTTAGCAGAAGAGAAATGTATTTGGTATTTAACACAAATTATTGTTTGGTTGGGATACGTGTGGAATACCATATCAGGTGTGTTATCTGTAACAGAAGAACGCATGCTTCGTTTTGTAAGGTTAGTAAATTCGATAATTGACCAGGGATGTAGCGGCAGAACGCTGATTAAGGTAAGAAAATTAGCTTGTTTGGTCGGACAGTTGATGTCGATGAAATGTGTGATAGGTTCAGTTGTAAGCTTACGATCACGTGCTATGTATGCATGCATTAATCAAAGAGCAAGCTGGAATGCTTCGGTCATTATGACTTCAAAAGCATTATCTGAAATGATTTTCTTGAAGGAAAACATAAAAGATATGAATAACTGTCTTATGGAAAATGTCAGATGTGACAGCGTAGATTTTAGTGACTGTGGTAGCAGTAATATTTGTACGGTATTTAGCGATGCCAGTGGTCTTGGTTACGGAAGTTACGTAGAGGGTACGTCTGGAAGTGACGTCATAGGAAGTAAGTCTGAAAATGAGACTGGTCTTAGTTCTACTTGGAGTGAACTCGACTCTGTGCATACGGTTCTTCTGAGTAACATAGAAAGCATGGAAGGGCAACAGGTTACGTGGAAAACCGACAATAATGTGTCCATAATTTTGAATAAGGGTAGTTCTAAGCCATATCTTCAAAAAATTGCTTTAAAGGTTGATGATATATGAAGGCAGAATAGTATGAAAATAGTACCATTATGGGTACCTAGATGAGAAAATGTTGACGCAGATTATTTGAGCAAATGTTGTGATAGTGATGACTGGTCTGTACAAAACTGGGTTTTCCGCAAGCTCGAAAACATGTGTGGTAAGCATAGTATTGATCGCTTTGCCTATAGTTACAATACCAAATGTCAAAATTTCAATTCTATTTTTTTGTGTCAAGATACTGTTATACTAATGGAGTGGATGCTTTCAGGCAAGTTTGGTCAGGGCATATAAATTGGCTTGTGCCACCACCGAGGCTTGTAAGTAAATGTATTAAAAAGGCAATAGGAGACAAGTGCGTCTGGTGGTAACGATTTGGAGATCGGCATGTTTTTGGCCTTTGATCTTTCCAGATGGCGAAATTACAAACAAAACTTTTACATTAAAGATTTGTTTCAATTTCAGCCAGGTGTTTTGACAAGAAGAGGCAGAGGAAAGAATGGAATTTTCGATGGAAGGCCTTAAAAATTATGCCTTTTAGCGTTGAGAATTGTGACAACATAATAGAAGGTTTTATATATATTTTCAGGTTTGAAGCTCAAGGACACGATTATCGACCACCTTAACCAGACAGGGGTAGCGTTAGACAGTTTCGGTGATTTGCCTGTTAAAATGGCACAAAAATTGTTGGTTTCACGAAGTGACAAGACAAAAATTTAGTATAGTTCATATTTCAAGAAGTCGGACAAGTTCATTTCTGAGAAGGGAGGCAATTTTTTACCAGCGTCTCCTATTCACGTCGCATTATATATTACGGATTTACTAGAAAAACGTTCTTCTGATCATGTGATTTCAGCAACTGTGTATAGTTTGAAATGGGCGCATGGCTTAAAAGGACTTCCGGATCCTACTGAAAACTCGTTCGTAAAGAATTTATTAGAAAATGCTAAACGGAACAATTCTAAACCAACATCTAAAAAGAGCCTCTGTCTACAAAGACATTGATTGACGTTTGTTCTGAATATTCAGAATCTTCAGACATTTTAGTTGTCAGAGATTTGTCTATAATTTTATTAGGTTTCGCAGGCTTTTTGAGATATGATGAACTTAGTTCAATCAGGTGTAACGATATTGTTTTTCATGATGACCATTTTTGTCTGAAAATTAGGAAAAGTAAGACTGACCAATACAGATTAGGAAATGGAATAGTTATAAGTAAAGGAATGTCTGTTGCTTGTCCTTATAAAATGTTAAGACGTTATTTAACTTTGTCCAGTCAGACTATATTTGATAGCAATTATTTATTCAGGTCATGTTTTAGATCAAATTCTACTTGCAAATTAATTTACAAGTTACTCAAGGGCTAGGGAATGTATTATAGGTAGATTGCGTCCATTTACGGGGGATTTGAACATAGGTCTACATTCACTACGGTCTGGTGGGGCAACCACAGCTGCCAATTCCGGAGTTAATGATAGATGTTGGAAACGTCTTGGTCGGTGGAAGTTCGACATTAGTAAAGACCGTTATGTGGCAGATTCTTTGTCAAGCAGACTTGTGGTGTCTCAAAGATTGAGTTTGTAATTAATATACTACTATACTATATCGGCTATGCTCAAGCCCTAACTTTTTATTGTCTACATGCTCGTCCGGCATATGCATTTATGAGTTGTTTTATATTCATTTATTTCTAAAGATGGTAGACTGGTTGTTTTTAGGTGCACGTTTACATTAATTTAAGTATAGTTAAGACGTACATGTTCTTTCAGTGATTTAAAAAAATGTATAGCCTATTCATATAATAAAACAATTATTGACTAGTTTGCCATTAAATATGATGTGATATTCACCGGCAGAAAGTCATATTGACCTCGGCTATCGCCGGTGAATATCACATCATATTCAATGGCTCACTGGTCAATAATTGTATAATATAACATTCTATTTATCACATATCCAGATAAAAAATATCAACAGTGAAAGCATCTTTAAGCTTTGTTTTTATAACGCAAATAACGCCACTTCAAAATATATAAAAGACCGTGCATTACCATTTTTACATAGACTCAATAGCCGCATGGGTATGTTATGAAATACATTTTAATACATGTATTGTTATTGCTTACATTAATATTAGGCATTAGTATACAAACCGTTTAGATTTAGAATTCACATTTTTTACATTTTTATCTGTTTCTAAAATGTTTAATACTCTGTGTATATGCCTTATTGTGATGCCAATGTAAGAGTCGCTTATCCCTCCTCCCCCCCCCCCCCCCCCCCCCAAAAAAAAAAAATCATATAAATAAAAGTTAAATGTTATCTCAAAACAACAGTGATAATTTTCACTTTTGTCAAAAACTTGAAAAGCAGAAAAACCAAAAGACAAAAATAAATGTGCATTTATTACCTGAAATAATATTAACTTTCCTTACATAAGTAAATGATTTAAAAGTATCACTTTACCTTTATTTCCGTCCAGTTTATTGTATTTTGATGTTTTATGATAGTTTCTCTTAAAATGACTGACTTTTCAATTTATTAATCTATTTTGTCTGTAACCTGTTGACAACAATTTTTAATTATACAAAGCCTAAGGGCAATTTTATTTTTCAATATGTGACGTTATTTTTTATCCATCTCGCAATACAGGAGTGGGACTAAAGGAATGGCATTGTTTTTCAGTCAGTGTGTCCGCGGCTATTTTAAAGTTTAATGTGGATATGTGAAATAGAGTCTGCACAGCATTGCCTTTGATTCTATTTCATTCCGTAAAGGTTTTGTGTGGCTAAAATGGTTTTATTGGGCTGAAAAGAACAATGGAAAAAAACATCTCTCAGGCGCAAATACTGGAATGCACATTACATTTTTGTACATGTAACTTCTGTAAAGTTTTTTAAATAATTTAGCACAAACTGTATACATTATGAGACAATGTGCTGAGCGTAACAAAGAGGTCATTTATTTTAAGTTTAGACTTGCAATTTAAAGTTGAATGGAAATGTCAACTCCATAACAATTTAGTCGGTTTTGCGGCGCACAAACACAGTTTAGATCGCTGTTTGTTTGTTTGTTTGTTTGTTTGTTTCATTTTACGCCTTTTCCCAACAGTATTTCAGTCATAAAGGCGGGTAGTTTCCTAACCATCGTTACTAGTGAGTTAAACCAGTACTAGACTACCTTCCACCGTGCTAAACTACCAAAGCATCTCCTGGGGATCGAACCAACGCCAGAGAGGTAACTAGAATAGAAGTCATCGACTCTAACCCCTCGACCACGGAGGCGGTCTAGTTTAGATCGCATTGTGCCGAATAAGTAAAAATGAATTTGGTTAACTCGGGTGTTACATGTACAAACTTAAAGCAATACCAGCTCTCAAAACCACCTAATCTTCCGGCCCAGTGTTTACTGATAAAATATCATAATTAAATGATCCTGAATTTATTTTCACTGTTAATACAGAAATAATAGGATCAATTTTAGGATCAATACCAATATTTGGATCAACTGTTAAAATGCCAATATCTTGCACAAATTTCAATAAATTTATTTTAAACTCGTATAAACATGATATTTCAAGTCCAGTTTCATCAAGTAAATATTTAATATGTAATCTTTGACGATAAACATTGGAGAATAATTGATTTTTTTGCACCATGACACTCTGTACAAAGTTGCTGAACAATATGTAAAATACTGTGGCACAAATTACGTGTATAACCATTATCAGACAATGTGCAGAGAGCAACATAGTGATCGCTACCCTGAGGTTCTCCTTAACCGTTAAATGTTTGAAACGGTATTTATTAAGCAAGACTTCTGCATCATCGGAATATCAAAATAAAACCCGTTATGTCCTTGTTGTCAATTTGTCGCCAATGAAGATCCAGATTAATGTTTGCTTGTGGGTTTTGTTGTTGTTGTTTTTGTTGTTGTTGGTGGTGATGGTGGTTTTTTGCCTAATTTCGGCGGCTGGTCCATACCTTACCGGCTTTCCTCGATATCTAACCAGTTATGACCAATTCTTTTGCAAGTGATCCACTTCTCATACCACATGATACTTGAATCAGCGGTGAAAGGCAAATGACTATTAATGTTAGATTCAATGTCTCAAATCAATATTATTTTCATGGAGAAACTACGTTTTACCAGACGACCGTGCTAGCAAACGCTGAATAACTAATGTAATGTTATCCCTATTCAGCTAAGTGGTAAGATAATAGCACCTGATCATACCTGCAAAGACTTCAGCTAAATCTGTCCTCTCTAGAAATAACCAAGTTCATGCCGTTTCTTGATATTTTCCACTGGTTGCAGTAAACAGCTTACAAAATCAAAGAGCATACTTATCAACAAGGGACCAACCGTTTATTCAATAATTGGCGGGGAAAAAAGGCTATAACAGAAACTGCAATAACATGTCATATAGATCTATCTATGATCTCCCAAGAAGCACATGTTTGAAATTATTCGAATTTTGCATGAGAATTGAATAAAATCTTGTTACGGTTCATATAGTGGTTAATGGTTCGTGTAGTGGTTAATAACACGTTTCTCTGGCGGTACATGATTACATACTGTCTAAATTCAGGAGGGTTCTAATAAATTTGTAATATATTATTAGATGCTACTCATTTGTGGACAGTAAACAAATGTCTTATATAATTAATCAAGGGTTCATGTTGATCAGGATTTTGTGACGTGACACACAGTATATACATGTTTATCTTAATATGTCGTACAATAACTGGTTTTAACCTGAAAGGGATGCTTCTGAAAGTTACTAAGATTAAAACATTGATATCACAGTCACGTTGGGTTATAAAAACGTTTATATTTTTATGAGATAGTATTTGACTTTGTTCATGCAATAACAATTAAATATTCGTGCGGAAATGTTTTTCTTCACTATCCTGGTCAATCAACGGTCAGCACAAAGAAATTAATTGGTATTTTGCTACTAAGTAAACCACAGGCCAGTTATTATTCTTGTTTTTAAACAGAACAGAACAGAACATAAGTTTATTAATAAATCGTATGCGAACAGCATATTGATTAAACAATAATATTTTACATGCATGCATAAAAGTATGTAATGAGAGCATATACAATAATGAATCAATGTATCGAAGATAAATACAAAGCCTACATATTTTCGATAGATTTGAGAGATTCGGCTTTGCTATTTCTAACTATTCATATACAATTATGATAACGAAAATGTCAAACTTGGTAATTGTTATTTCATATGACACAGTATTTAAGTTAAGTATTTTAATTAACTATTTGTATTTAAGAGAGTCTTTCTTTCTTCAAATGCTTTGATTAAATATTTTGCAAGTCTGTATAAAATATGCACATTACTGGATGATAATAAATCAATGAATTTAATCATATTTGGCCTTGTTCTGTACCAATGTGGTATATACTGTCTTCTAATGTCCTGTTGTTGTTGTTGTTGTTGTTGTTGTTTTCTATTTCAGAAGGCCACATTGGAAATAAGATATATATGATTGTTATTGTATGTTATTAATGTGTAACCTTCTTTAAATAAAGATATATTATTATTATTATTATTATTATTATTATTATTATTGTTATTATTAATGTTATTATACACCGGGCATTCTAATATGAAGTGGAATTCATCTTCTATTGTTCGTTGAAGACATAATTTACACAGACGCTCATTCCTAGGAATGTTCCTATGCCTACCTTGTTCAATTTCAAGGCAATGAGAGGACAACAGTATTTTTGTTATTACATTTCTATATTTCTTATTTTCCATCAATGTTAAATAATCTGCCATTCCAAAGTTTTGTTTAATACTGTTAAATAACATGATACTTGGGCTACTTCGCGTACACACTCTCCATTCACTAATATATATATCGTAACATCTTCGTTTGAATATTGGTATAAACGCGTTAATATCTACCGAACGTAGATATAGCCATACTTCCCCGAAGCCACATACATCAAGTAGTTTCTTCACTTTGGAAGCCCAGGAGTATAACGCGAAAGTTAAATTTATTACTCTTTTCATTTTTTTATTCTTAATTTATATTTACATGCAGTTGAGATTAATAAGACCAACAAATCTAGGCGAACTATGTGCAAAACATATGTGCTTCAAATGTAGATGACGTTGATCTTTAAATGAAAATAAATGTTACTCAAGATTATGTGATAATTTGTGTAACCACATAATTGTTTTATAATATTTCTTTTCTAAATCTAATACTTCTTTTTCTTTATTGTTACGTACGCTATTTGTAATGTTATTAAAAATGGAAAAATGCTTGATAGTCAATTTAATGGCAAAGTAATGAAATAACAAGGACCGGTCATTTTAATTTTAGCAAATACACAGAAAAGCCTTCAAACGTTTGCATGTTGTAATTTTTTTTTCTCATAGCTGTTGGTGTTTATCAGTTCAGTTTATCAGTTCAATTAATGTTCAATAATTTGTTTTTATATTCACAAAAAATGTGCCTTGAGCAAAGGCTGACAACTACACATCATACAAATCACACATACATCAAATGACATATATTTATTATTTAAAGGAATTTGGGCCTCAAATATGAATGTGATTTTTCTTGTTACGATTGAGAGCATTCCTACCTTCATAACCATGAGAACAACCTCTTAAAGCGGCGATAGGGGCTCAGTGGTCTATAGTGTTGATATTTGAAAGCAGGAGGTCACGAATTTGAATACCAGCCACGGAGGGATATTTTCTAATACATTTCCATCTTTCTTTTACGAAATAAAATATCTTTATCTTTATCAGAACAGAACAAAACAAAGTTTATTTCATAACATGTACAGAAATAGGTACATCGTTATAACAAGCATTTTGAAATATAATTTTAGGTCACATAATTATTTTACAATTAGGAAAAATCACACATAAAGAAAAGAAATCAATACAATTATTTATCAAATAATTTCTATAGGAATTTTAACATGTGTTTTATAATTATATGATGTTGTATTTTATATGTCTTGAGGTGCTTATCATTTGAATAATAATACAGCGCTGAATCTGAAATAATTTGTAATAAAGGTTACAAACAAAGCGA